>NW_027671783.1:0-24093 GCF_964165515.1 Mesoplodon bidens | reverse complement strand
TCCAGGTGTAACACAAGCAGCATTTCTCCATCAGTGCACACAATGGGCACTTCCCCGAATGAACTTGTTCTATATGCAGGTTGTCCCGTGTGGCGCGAACAGCCTCAAACATGGCAGGCTCTACTGTGGTTTCTAAGGCTTTCCTTTCTGAAAACGCGGCACTTTTACCCAAAGAACTCTGCCTTAAATGCAGTTGGAACACAAGCTGCATTTCTCCCACACTGTACACAAAGGGCCTTTCCCCGAATGAACTTCTATATGCAGGATGTCCAGCGTGCAGCGAACTGCCTCAAGCCAGGCAGGCTCTAGTAAGGACTGTAAGCATTTCCTCTCCCAAAACACGCAGTTTTACCCGAAGAACTCTGCTTTAGTTGCCGGTGGAACACAAGCAGCTTTTCTCCCACAGTGTACCCAAAGGGCCTTTGCCCGTAAGAACTTCTATGCTCAAGGTGTCCCGCGTGGAGTGAAATGCCTGAACCAAGGCAGGCTCTAGTGAGGCCTGTAAGCATTTCCTCTCCCAAAACACGGCAGTTTTACCCAAAGAACTCTGCTTTAGTACCAGGTGTATCACAAGCAGCATTTCTCAATCAGTGCACACAATGGGCATTTCCCGAATGATCTTGTTGTATACGCAGGGTGTCCCGCGTGCAGCGAACAGCCTCAACCATGGCAGGCTCTACTGTGGTCCCTAAGGCTTTCCTCTCTGAAAACGCGGCACTTTTACCCAAAGAACTCTGCCTTAAATGCAGGTGGAACACAAGCTGCATTTCTCCCACACTGTACACAAAGGGCCCTTCCCTGAATGAACTTCTATATGCAGGGTGTCCCACGTGCAGTGAACTGCCTCAAGCAAGGCAGGCTCTAGTAAGCACTGTAAGCATTTCCTCTCCCAAAACACGCAGTTTTACCCGAAGAAGTCTGCTTTAGTTGCCGGTGGAACACAAGCAGCTTTTCTCCCACAGTGTACCCAAAGGGCCTTTGCCCGAAAGAAATACTATGCTCAAGGTGACCCGCATGGAGTGAAATGCCTGAACCAAGGCAGGCTCTAGTGAGGCCTCTAAACATTTCCTCTCCCAAAACACGGCAGTTTTACCCAAAGAACTCTGCTTTAGTTCCAGGTGGAACACAAGCAGCATTTCTGCCACTGTGTACTCTTTGGGCTCTTCCACGAATGAACATCTATATGCAGGGTTTCCCACGTGGAGAGAACTGCCTCAACCAAGGCAGGCTGTAGTGAGGACTGTAAGCATTTCCTCTCCCAAAACACGCAGTTTTAACGGAAGAACTCTGCTTTAGTTGCAGTTGGAACACAAGCACCTTTTATCCCAGGGTGTACACAATGCTCCTTTCCCCAAATGAAACTCTATATGCAGGGTGTCCCGCGTGGAGTGAACTACCTCAATCAAGGCAGGCTCTGCTTATGCCTCTAAGAGTTTCCTCTCCCAAAACACGCAGGTTTGCCCGAAGAACTCTGCTTTAGTTGCCGGTGGAACACAAGCAGCTTTTCTCTCACAGTGTACCCAAAGGGCCTTTGCCCGAAAGAACTTCTATGCTCAAGGTGGCCTGCATGCAGTGAAATGCCTAAACCAAGGCAGGCTCTAGAGAGGGCTCTAAGCATTTCCTCTCCCAAAACACGGCAGTTTTACCCAAAGAACTCTGCTTTAGTTCCAGGTGGAACACAAGCAGCATTACTGCCACTGTGTACTCTTTGGGCTCTTCCACGAATGAACTTCTATATGCAGGGTTTCCCTCGTGGAGCGAACTGCCTCAACCAAGGCAGGCTGTACTGAGTACTGTAAGCATTACCTCTCCCAAAATATGCAGTTTTAACGGAAGAACTCTGCTTTAGTTGCAGGTGGAACACAAGCAGCATTTCTCCCACAGTGTACACAATGCCCTTTCCCAGAAGAAGTTCTATACTCAAGGTATCCCGCGTGGAGTTAAATGCCTAAACCAAGCCAGGCTCTAGTGAGGCCTCTAAGCATTTCCCCTCCCGAAACACGGCAGTTTTACCCAAAGAAATCTGCTTTAATTCCTGTTGTAACACAAGCAGCATTTCTCCATCAGTGCACACAATGGGCACTTCCCCGAATGTACTTGTTCTGTATGCAGGGTGTCCCGCGTGGAGCGAACTGCCTCAACCAAGGCAGGCTCTAGTAAGGACTCTAAGCATTTCCTCTCCCGAAACACGCAGTTTTAACGGAAGAACTCTGCTTTAGTTGCAGGTGGAACACAAGCAGTTTTTCTCCCAGAGTGTACACAATGGGCCTTAACCCGAATGAATTTCCATACGCAGGTTGTCCCGCATGGAGTGAACTACCTCAACCAAGGCAGGCTCTACTTATGCCTCTAAGCGTTTCCTCTCCCAAAACACGCAGTTTTACCCGAAGAACTCTGCTTTAGTTGCAGGAGGAACACAAGCATCTTTTCTCCCACAGTGTACCCAAAGGGCCTTTGCCCGAAAGAAATTCTATACTCAAGGTGTCTCACGTGGAGTGAAATGCCTAAACCAAGGCAGGCTCTAGTGAGGCCTCTAAGCATTTCCTCCCCGAAAACACGGCAGATTTACCCGAAGAACTCTGCTTTAGTTCCAGGTGTAACACAAGCAGCATTTCTCCATCAGTGCACACAATGGGCACTTCCCCGAATGAACTTGTTCTATATGCAGGTTGTCCCGTGTGGCGCGAACAGCCTCAAACATGGCAGGCTCTACTGTGGTTTCTAAGGCTTTCCTTTCTGAAAACGCGGCACTTTTACCCAAAGAACTCTGCCTTAAATGCAGTTGGAACACAAGCTGCATTTCTCCCACACTGTACACAAAGGGCCTTTCCCCGAATGAACTTCTATATGCAGGATGTCCAGCGTGCAGCGAACTGCCTCAAGCCAGGCAGGCTCTAGTAAGGACTGTAAGCATTTCCTCTCCCAAAACACGCAGTTTTACCCGAAGAAGTCTGCTTTAGTTGCCGGTGGAACACAAGCAGCTTTTCTCCCACAGTGTACCCAAAGGGCCTTTGCCCGTAAGAACTTCTATGCTCAAGGTGTCCCGCGTGGAGTGAAATGCCTGAACCAAGGCAGGCTCTAGTGAGGCCTGTAAGCATTTCCTCTCCCAAAACACGGCAGTTTTACCCAAAGAACTCTGCTTTAGTACCAGGTGTATCACAAGCAGCATTTCTCAATCAGTGCACACAATGGGCATTTCCCGAATGATCTTGTTGTATACGCAGGGTGTCCCGCGTGCAGCGAACAGCCTCAACCATGGCAGGCTCTACTGTGGTCCCTAAGGCTTTCCTCTCTGAAAACGCGGCACTTTTACCCAAAGAACTCTGCCTTAAATGCAGGTGGAACACAAGCTGCATTTCTCCCACACCGTACACAAAGGGCCCTTCCCTGAATGAACTTCTATATGCAGGGTGTCCCACGTGCAGTGAACTGCCTCAAGCAAGGCAGGCTCTAGTAAGCACTGTAAGCATTTCCTCTCCCAAAACACGCAGTTTTACCCGAAGAAGTCTGCTTTAGTTGCCGGTGGAACACAAGCAGCTTTTCTCCCACAGTGTACCCAAAGGGCCTTTGCCCGAAAGAAATACTATGCTCAAGGTGACCCGCATGGAGTGAAATGCCTGAACCAAGGCAGGCTCTAGTGAGGCCTCTAAACATTTCCTCTCCCAAAACACGGCAGTTTTACCCAAAGAACTCTGCTTTAGTTCCAGGTGGAACACAAGCAGCATTTCTGCCACTGTGTACTCTTTGGGCTCTTCCACGAATGAACATCTATATGCAGGGTTTCCCACGTGGAGAGAACTGCCTCAACCAAGGCAGGCTGTAGTGAGGACTGTAAGCATTTCCTCTCCCAAAACACGCAGTTTTAACGGAAGAACTCTGCTTTAGTTGCAGTTGGAACACAAGCACCTTTTATCCCAGGGTGTACACAATGCTCCTTTCCCCAAATGAAACTCTATATGCAGGGTGTCCCGCGTGGAGTGAACTACCTCAATCAAGGCAGGCTCTGCTTATGCCTCTAAGAGTTTCCTCTCCCAAAACACGCAGGTTTGCCCGAAGAACTCTGCTTTAGTTGCCGGTGGAACACAAGCAGCTTTTCTCTCACAGTGTACCCAAAGGGCCTTTGCCCGAAAGAACTTCTATGCTCAAGGTGGCCTGCATGCAGTGAAATGCCTAAACCAAGGCAGGCTCTAGAGAGGGCTCTAAGCATTTCCTCTCCCAAAACACGGCAGTTTTACCCAAAGAACTCTGCTTTAGTTCCAGGTGGAACACAAGCAGCATTACTGCCACTGTGTACTCTTTGGGCTCTTCCACGAATGAACTTCTATATGCAGGGTTTCCCTCGTGGAGCGAACTGCCTCAACCAAGGCAGGCTGTACTGAGTACTGTAAGCATTACCTCTCCCAAAATATGCAGTTTTAACGGAAGAACTCTGCTTTAGTTGCAGGTGGAACACAAGCAGCATTTCTCCCACAGTGTACACAATGCCCTTTCCCAGAAGAAGTTCTATACTCAAGGTATCCCGCGTGGAGTTAAATGCCTAAACCAAGCCAGGCTCTAGTGAGGCCTCTAAGCATTTCCCCTCCCGAAACACGGCAGTTTTACCCAAAGAAATCTGCTTTAATTCCTGTTGTAACACAAGCAGCATTTCTCCATCAGTGCACACAATGGGCACTTCCCCGAATGTACTTGTTCTGTATGCAGGGTGTCCCGCGTGGAGCGAACTGCCTCAACCAAGGCAGGCTCTAGTAAGGACTCTAAGCATTTCCTCTCCCGAAACACGCAGTTTTAACGGAAGAACTCTGCTTTAGTTGCAGGTGGAACACAAGCAGTTTTTCTCCCAGAGTGTACACAATGGGCCTTAACCCGAATGAATTTCCATACGCAGGTTGTCCCGCATGGAGTGAACTACCTCAACCAAGGCAGGCTCTACTTATGCCTCTAAGCGTTTCCTCTCCCAAAACACGCAGTTTTACCCGAAGAACTCTGCTTTAGTTGCAGGAGGAACACAAGCATCTTTTCTCCCACAGTGTACCCAAAGGGCCTTTGCCCGAAAGAAATTCTATACTCAAGGTGTCTCACGTGGAGTGAAATGCCTAAACCAAGGCAGGCTCTAGTGAGGCCTCTAAGCATTTCCTCCCCGAAAACACGGCAGATTTACCCGAAGAACTCTGCTTTAGTTCCAGGTGTAACACAAGCAGCATTTCTCCATCAGTGCACACAATGGGCACTTCCCCGAATGAACTTGTTCTATATGCAGGTTGTCCCGTGTGGCGCGAACAGCCTCAAACATGGCAGGCTCTACTGTGGTTTCTAAGGCTTTCCTTTCTGAAAACGCGGCACTTTTACCCAAAGAACTCTGCCTTAAATGCAGTTGGAACACAAGCTGCATTTCTCCCACACTGTACACAAAGGGCCTTTCCCCGAATGAACTTCTATATGCAGGATGTCCAGCGTGCAGCGAACTGCCTCAAGCCAGGCAGGCTCTAGTAAGGACTGTAAGCATTTCCTCTCCCAAAACACGCAGTTTTACCCGAAGAAGTCTGCTTTAGTTGCCGGTGGAACACAAGCAGCTTTTCTCCCACAGTGTACCCAAAGGGCCTTTGCCCGTAAGAACTTCTATGCTCAAGGTGTCCCGCGTGGAGTGAAATGCCTGAACCAAGGCAGGCTCTAGTGAGGCCTGTAAGCATTTCCTCTCCCAAAACACGGCAGTTTTACCCAAAGAACTCTGCTTTAGTACCAGGTGTATCACAAGCAGCATTTCTCAATCAGTGCACACAATGGGCATTTCCCGAATGATCTTGTTGTATACGCAGGGTGTCCCGCGTGCAGCGAACAGCCTCAACCATGGCAGGCTCTACTGTGGTCCCTAAGGCTTTCCTCTCTGAAAACGCGGCACTTTTACCCAAAGAACTCTGCCTTAAATGCAGGTGGAACACAAGCTGCATTTCTCCCACACCGTACACAAAGGGCCCTTCCCTGAATGAACTTCTATATGCAGGGTGTCCCACGTGCAGTGAACTGCCTCAAGCAAGGCAGGCTCTAGTAAGCACTGTAAGCATTTCCTCTCCCAAAACACGCAGTTTTACCCGAAGAAGTCTGCTTTAGTTGCCGGTGGAACACAAGCAGCTTTTCTCCCACAGTGTACCCAAAGGGCCTTTGCCCGAAAGAAATACTATGCTCAAGGTGACCCGCATGGAGTGAAATGCCTGAACCAAGGCAGGCTCTAGTGAGGCCTCTAAACATTTCCTCTCCCAAAACACGGCAGTTTTACCCAAAGAACTCTGCTTTAGTTCCAGGTGGAACACAAGCAGCATTTCTGCCACTGTGTACTCTTTGGGCTCTTCCACGAATGAACATCTATATGCAGGGTTTCCCACGTGGAGAGAACTGCCTCAACCAAGGCAGGCTGTAGTGAGGACTGTAAGCATTTCCTCTCCCAAAACACGCAGTTTTAACGGAAGAACTCTGCTTTAGTTGCAGTTGGAACACAAGCACCTTTTATCCCAGGGTGTACACAATGCTCCTTTCCCCAAATGAAACTCTATATGCAGGGTGTCCCGCGTGGAGTGAACTACCTCAATCAAGGCAGGCTCTGCTTATGCCTCTAAGAGTTTCCTCTCCCAAAACACGCAGGTTTGCCCGAAGAACTCTGCTTTAGTTGCCGGTGGAACACAAGCAGCTTTTCTCTCACAGTGTACCCAAAGGGCCTTTGCCCGAAAGAACTTCTATGCTCAAGGTGGCCTGCATGCAGTGAAATGCCTAAACCAAGGCAGGCTCTAGAGAGGGCTCTAAGCATTTCCTCTCCCAAAACACGGCAGTTTTACCCAAAGAACTCTGCTTTAGTTCCAGGTGGAACACAAGCAGCATTACTGCCACTGTGTACTCTTTGGGCTCTTCCACGAATGAACTTCTATATGCAGGGTTTCCCTCGTGGAGCGAACTGCCTCAACCAAGGCAGGCTGTACTGAGTACTGTAAGCATTACCTCTCCCAAAATATGCAGTTTTAACGGAAGAACTCTGCTTTAGTTGCAGGTGGAACACAAGCAGCATTTCTCCCACAGTGTACACAATGCCCTTTCCCAGAAGAAGTTCTATACTCAAGGTATCCCGCGTGGAGTTAAATGCCTAAACCAAGCCAGGCTCTAGTGAGGCCTCTAAGCATTTCCCCTCCCGAAACACGGCAGTTTTACCCAAAGAAATCTGCTTTAATTCCTGTTGTAACACAAGCAGCATTTCTCCATCAGTGCACACAATGGGCACTTCCCCGAATGTACTTGTTCTGTATGCAGGGTGTCCCGCGTGGAGCGAACTGCCTCAACCAAGGCAGGCTCTAGTAAGGACTCTAAGCATTTCCTCTCCCGAAACACGCAGTTTTAACGGAAGAACTCTGCTTTAGTTGCAGGTGGAACACAAGCAGTTTTTCTCCCAGAGTGTACACAATGGGCCTTAACCCGAATGAATTTCCATACGCAGGTTGTCCCGCATGGAGTGAACTACCTCAACCAAGGCAGGCTCTACTTATGCCTCTAAGCGTTTCCTCTCCCAAAACACGCAGTTTTACCCGAAGAACTCTGCTTTAGTTGCAGGAGGAACACAAGCATCTTTTCTCCCACAGTGTACCCAAAGGGCCTTTGCCCGAAAGAAATTCTATACTCAAGGTGTCTCACGTGGAGTGAAATGCCTAAACCAAGGCAGGCTCTAGTGAGGCCTCTAAGCATTTCCTCCCCGAAAACACGGCAGATTTACCCGAAGAACTCTGCTTTAGTTCCAGGTGTAACACAAGCAGCATTTCTCCATCAGTGCACACAATGGGCACTTCCCCGAATGAACTTGTTCTATATGCAGGTTGTCCCGTGTGGCGCGAACAGCCTCAAACATGGCAGGCTCTACTGTGGTTTCTAAGGCTTTCCTTTCTGAAAACGCGGCACTTTTACCCAAAGAACTCTGCCTTAAATGCAGTTGGAACACAAGCTGCATTTCTCCCACACTGTACACAAAGGGCCTTTCCCCGAATGAACTTCTATATGCAGGATGTCCAGCGTGCAGCGAACTGCCTCAAGCCAGGCAGGCTCTAGTAAGGACTGTAAGCATTTCCTCTCCCAAAACACGCAGTTTTACCCGAAGAACTCTGCTTTAGTTGCCGGTGGAACACAAGCAGCTTTTCTCCCACAGTGTACCCAAAGGGCCTTTGCCCGTAAGAACTTCTATGCTCAAGGTGTCCCGCGTGGAGTGAAATGCCTGAACCAAGGCAGGCTCTAGTGAGGCCTGTAAGCATTTCCTCTCCCAAAACACGGCAGTTTTACCCAAAGAACTCTGCTTTAGTACCAGGTGTATCACAAGCAGCATTTCTCAATCAGTGCACACAATGGGCATTTCCCGAATGATCTTGTTGTATACGCAGGGTGTCCCGCGTGCAGCGAACAGCCTCAACCATGGCAGGCTCTACTGTGGTCCCTAAGGCTTTCCTCTCTGAAAACGCGGCACTTTTACCCAAAGAACTCTGCCTTAAATGCAGGTGGAACACAAGCTGCATTTCTCCCACACTGTACACAAAGGGCCCTTCCCTGAATGAACTTCTATATGCAGGGTGTCCCACGTGCAGTGAACTGCCTCAAGCAAGGCAGGCTCTAGTAAGCACTGTAAGCATTTCCTCTCCCAAAACACGCAGTTTTACCCGAAGAAGTCTGCTTTAGTTGCCGGTGGAACACAAGCAGCTTTTCTCCCACAGTGTACCCAAAGGGCCTTTGCCCGAAAGAAATACTATGCTCAAGGTGACCCGCATGGAGTGAAATGCCTGAACCAAGGCAGGCTCTAGTGAGGCCTCTAAACATTTCCTCTCCCAAAACACGGCAGTTTTACCCAAAGAACTCTGCTTTAGTTCCAGGTGGAACACAAGCAGCATTTCTGCCACTGTGTACTCTTTGGGCTCTTCCACGAATGAACATCTATATGCAGGGTTTCCCACGTGGAGAGAACTGCCTCAACCAAGGCAGGCTGTAGTGAGGACTGTAAGCATTTCCTCTCCCAAAACACGCAGTTTTAACGGAAGAACTCTGCTTTAGTTGCAGTTGGAACACAAGCACCTTTTATCCCAGGGTGTACACAATGCTCCTTTCCCCAAATGAAACTCTATATGCAGGGTGTCCCGCGTGGAGTGAACTACCTCAATCAAGGCAGGCTCTGCTTATGCCTCTAAGAGTTTCCTCTCCCAAAACACGCAGGTTTGCCCGAAGAACTCTGCTTTAGTTGCCGGTGGAACACAAGCAGCTTTTCTCTCACAGTGTACCCAAAGGGCCTTTGCCCGAAAGAACTTCTATGCTCAAGGTGGCCTGCATGCAGTGAAATGCCTAAACCAAGGCAGGCTCTAGAGAGGGCTCTAAGCATTTCCTCTCCCAAAACACGGCAGTTTTACCCAAAGAACTCTGCTTTAGTTCCAGGTGGAACACAAGCAGCATTACTGCCACTGTGTACTCTTTGGGCTCTTCCACGAATGAACTTCTATATGCAGGGTTTCCCTCGTGGAGCGAACTGCCTCAACCAAGGCAGGCTGTACTGAGTACTGTAAGCATTACCTCTCCCAAAATATGCAGTTTTAACGGAAGAACTCTGCTTTAGTTGCAGGTGGAACACAAGCAGCATTTCTCCCACAGTGTACACAATGCCCTTTCCCAGAAGAAGTTCTATACTCAAGGTATCCCGCGTGGAGTTAAATGCCTAAACCAAGCCAGGCTCTAGTGAGGCCTCTAAGCATTTCCCCTCCCGAAACACGGCAGTTTTACCCAAAGAAATCTGCTTTAATTCCTGTTGTAACACAAGCAGCATTTCTCCATCAGTGCACACAATGGGCACTTCCCCGAATGTACTTGTTCTGTATGCAGGGTGTCCCGCGTGGAGCGAACTGCCTCAACCAAGGCAGGCTCTAGTAAGGACTCTAAGCATTTCCTCTCCCGAAACACGCAGTTTTAACGGAAGAACTCTGCTTTAGTTGCAGGTGGAACACAAGCAGTTTTTCTCCCAGAGTGTACACAATGGGCCTTAACCCGAATGAATTTCCATACGCAGGTTGTCCCGCATGGAGTGAACTACCTCAACCAAGGCAGGCTCTACTTATGCCTCTAAGCGTTTCCTCTCCCAAAACACGCAGTTTTACCCGAAGAACTCTGCTTTAGTTGCAGGAGGAACACAAGCATCTTTTCTCCCACAGTGTACCCAAAGGGCCTTTGCCCGAAAGAAATTCTATACTCAAGGTGTCTCACGTGGAGTGAAATGCCTAAACCAAGGCAGGCTCTAGTGAGGCCTCTAAGCATTTCCTCCCCGAAAACACGGCAGATTTACCCGAAGAACTCTGCTTTAGTTCCAGGTGTAACACAAGCAGCATTTCTCCATCAGTGCACACAATGGGCACTTCCCCGAATGAACTTGTTCTATATGCAGGTTGTCCCGTGTGGCGCGAACAGCCTCAAACATGGCAGGCTCTACTGTGGTTTCTAAGGCTTTCCTTTCTGAAAACGCGGCACTTTTACCCAAAGAACTCTGCCTTAAATGCAGTTGGAACACAAGCTGCATTTCTCCCACACTGTACACAAAGGGCCTTTCCCCGAATGAACTTCTATATGCAGGATGTCCAGCGTGCAGCGAACTGCCTCAAGCCAGGCAGGCTCTAGTAAGGACTGTAAGCATTTCCTCTCCCAAAACACGCAGTTTTACCCGAAGAACTCTGCTTTAGTTGCCGGTGGAACACAAGCAGCTTTTCTCCCACAGTGTACCCAAAGGGCCTTTGCCCGTAAGAACTTCTATGCTCAAGGTGTCCCGCGTGGAGTGAAATGCCTGAACCAAGGCAGGCTCTAGTGAGGCCTGTAAGCATTTCCTCTCCCAAAACACGGCAGTTTTACCCAAAGAACTCTGCTTTAGTACCAGGTGTATCACAAGCAGCATTTCTCAATCAGTGCACACAATGGGCATTTCCCGAATGATCTTGTTGTATACGCAGGGTGTCCCGCGTGCAGCGAACAGCCTCAACCATGGCAGGCTCTACTGTGGTCCCTAAGGCTTTCCTCTCTGAAAACGCGGCACTTTTACCCAAAGAACTCTGCCTTAAATGCAGGTGGAACACAAGCTGCATTTCTCCCACACTGTACACAAAGGGCCCTTCCCTGAATGAACTTCTATATGCAGGGTGTCCCACGTGCAGTGAACTGCCTCAAGCAAGGCAGGCTCTAGTAAGCACTGTAAGCATTTCCTCTCCCAAAACACGCAGTTTTACCCGAAGAAGTCTGCTTTAGTTGCCGGTGGAACACAAGCAGCTTTTCTCCCACAGTGTACCCAAAGGGCCTTTGCCCGAAAGAAATACTATGCTCAAGGTGACCCGCATGGAGTGAAATGCCTGAACCAAGGCAGGCTCTAGTGAGGCCTCTAAACATTTCCTCTCCCAAAACACGGCAGTTTTACCCAAAGAACTCTGCTTTAGTTCCAGGTGGAACACAAGCAGCATTTCTGCCACTGTGTACTCTTTGGGCTCTTCCACGAATGAACATCTATATGCAGGGTTTCCCACGTGGAGAGAACTGCCTCAACCAAGGCAGGCTGTAGTGAGGACTGTAAGCATTTCCTCTCCCAAAACACGCAGTTTTAACGGAAGAACTCTGCTTTAGTTGCAGTTGGAACACAAGCACCTTTTATCCCAGGGTGTACACAATGCTCCTTTCCCCAAATGAAACTCTATATGCAGGGTGTCCCGCGTGGAGTGAACTACCTCAATCAAGGCAGGCTCTGCTTATGCCTCTAAGAGTTTCCTCTCCCAAAACACGCAGGTTTGCCCGAAGAACTCTGCTTTAGTTGCCGGTGGAACACAAGCAGCTTTTCTCTCACAGTGTACCCAAAGGGCCTTTGCCCGAAAGAACTTCTATGCTCAAGGTGGCCTGCATGCAGTGAAATGCCTAAACCAAGGCAGGCTCTAGAGAGGGCTCTAAGCATTTCCTCTCCCAAAACACGGCAGTTTTACCCAAAGAACTCTGCTTTAGTTCCAGGTGGAACACAAGCAGCATTACTGCCACTGTGTACTCTTTGGGCTCTTCCACGAATGAACTTCTATATGCAGGGTTTCCCTCGTGGAGCGAACTGCCTCAACCAAGGCAGGCTGTACTGAGTACTGTAAGCATTACCTCTCCCAAAATATGCAGTTTTAACGGAAGAACTCTGCTTTAGTTGCAGGTGGAACACAAGCAGCATTTCTCCCACAGTGTACACAATGCCCTTTCCCAGAAGAAGTTCTATACTCAAGGTATCCCGCGTGGAGTTAAATGCCTAAACCAAGCCAGGCTCTAGTGAGGCCTCTAAGCATTTCCCCTCCCGAAACACGGCAGTTTTACCCAAAGAAATCTGCTTTAATTCCTGTTGTAACACAAGCAGCATTTCTCCATCAGTGCACACAATGGGCACTTCCCCGAATGTACTTGTTCTGTATGCAGGGTGTCCCGCGTGGAGCGAACTGCCTCAACCAAGGCAGGCTCTAGTAAGGACTCTAAGCATTTCCTCTCCCGAAACACGCAGTTTTAACGGAAGAACTCTGCTTTAGTTGCAGGTGGAACACAAGCAGTTTTTCTCCCAGAGTGTACACAATGGGCCTTAACCCGAATGAATTTCCATACGCAGGTTGTCCCGCATGGAGTGAACTACCTCAACCAAGGCAGGCTCTACTTATGCCTCTAAGCGTTTCCTCTCCCAAAACACGCAGTTTTACCCGAAGAACTCTGCTTTAGTTGCAGGAGGAACACAAGCATCTTTTCTCCCACAGTGTACCCAAAGGGCCTTTGCCCGAAAGAAATTCTATACTCAAGGTGTCTCACGTGGAGTGAAATGCCTAAACCAAGGCAGGCTCTAGTGAGGCCTCTAAGCATTTCCTCCCCGAAAACACGGCAGATTGACCCGAAGAACTCTGCTTTAGTTCCAGGTGTAACACAAGCAGCATTTCTCCATCAGTGCACACAATGGGCACTTCCCCGAATGAACTTGTTCTATATGCAGGTTGTCCCGTGTGGCGCGAACAGCCTCAAACATGGCAGGCTCTACTGTGGTTTCTAAGGCTTTCCTTTCTGAAAACGCGGCACTTTTACCCAAAGAACTCTGCCTTAAATGCAGTTGGAACACAAGCTGCATTTCTCCCACACTGTACACAAAGGGCCTTTCCCCGAATGAACTTCTATATGCAGGATGTCCAGCGTGCAGCGAACTGCCTCAAGCCAGGCAGGCTCTAGTAAGGACTGTAAGCATTTCCTCTCCCAAAACACGCAGTTTTACCCGAAGAACTCTGCTTTAGTTGCCGGTGGAACACAAGCAGCTTTTCTCCCACAGTGTACCCAAAGGGCCTTTGCCCGTAAGAACTTCTATGCTCAAGGTGTCCCGCGTGGAGTGAAATGCCTGAACCAAGGCAGGCTCTAGTGAGGCCTGTAAGCATTTCCTCTCCCAAAACACGGCAGTTTTACCCAAAGAACTCTGCTTTAGTACCAGGTGTATCACAAGCAGCATTTCTCAATCAGTGCACACAATGGGCATTTCCCGAATGATCTTGTGGTATACGCAGGGTGTCCCGCGTGCAGCGAACAGCCTCAACCATGGCAGGCTCTACTGTGGTCCCTAAGGCTTTCCTCTCTGAAAACGCGGCACTTTTACCCAAAGAACTCTGCCTTAAATGCAGGTGGAACACAAGCTGCATTTCTCCCACACTGTACACAAAGGGCCCTTCCCTGAATGAACTTCTATATGCAGGGTGTCCCACGTGCAGTGAACTGCCTCAAGCAAGGCAGGCTCTAGTAAGCACTGTAAGCATTTCCTCTCCCAAAACACGCAGTTTTACCCGAAGAAGTCTGCTTTAGTTGCCGGTGGAACACAAGCAGCTTTTCTCCCACAGTGTACCCAAAGGGCCTTTGCCCGAAAGAAATACTATGCTCAAGGTGACCCGCATGGAGTGAAATGCCTGAACCAAGGCAGGCTCTAGTGAGGCCTCTAAACATTTCCTCTCCCAAAACACGGCAGTTTTACCCAAAGAACTCTGCTTTAGTTCCAGGTGGAACACAAGCAGCATTTCTGCCACTGTGTACTCTTTGGGCTCTTCCACGAATGAACATCTATATGCAGGGTTTCCCACGTGGAGAGAACTGCCTCAACCAAGGCAGGCTGTAGTGAGGACTGTAAGCATTTCCTCTCCCAAAACACGCAGTTTTAACGGAAGAACTCTGCTTTAGTTGCAGTTGGAACACAAGCACCTTTTATCCCAGGGTGTACACAATGCTCCTTTCCCCAAATGAAACTCTATATGCAGGGTGTCCCGCGTGGAGTGAACTACCTCAATCAAGGCAGGCTCTGCTTATGCCTCTAAGAGTTTCCTCTCCCAAAACACGCAGGTTTGCCCGAAGAACTCTGCTTTAGTTGCCGGTGGAACACAAGCAGCTTTTCTCTCACAGTGTACCCAAAGGGCCTTTGCCCGAAAGAACTTCTATGCTCAAGGTGGCCTGCATGCAGTGAAATGCCTAAACCAAGGCAGGCTCTAGAGAGGGCTCTAAGCATTTCCTCTCCCAAAACACGGCAGTTTTACCCAAAGAACTCTGCTTTAGTTCCAGGTGGAACACAAGCAGCATTACTGCCACTGTGTACTCTTTGGGCTCTTCCACGAATGAACTTCTATATGCAGGGTTTCCCTCGTGGAGCGAACTGCCTCAACCAAGGCAGGCTGTACTGAGTACTGTAAGCATTACCTCTCCCAAAATATGCAGTTTTAACGGAAGAACTCTGCTTTAGTTGCAGGTGGAACACAAGCAGCATTTCTCCCACAGTGTACACAATGCCCTTTCCCAGAAGAAGTTCTATACTCAAGGTATCCCGCGTGGAGTTAAATGCCTAAACCAAGCCAGGCTCTAGTGAGGCCTCTAAGCATTTCCCCTCCCGAAACACGGCAGTTTTACCCAAAGAAATCTGCTTTAATTCCTGTTGTAACACAAGCAGCATTTCTCCATCAGTGCACACAATGGGCACTTCCCCGAATGTACTTGTTCTGTATGCAGGGTGTCCCGCGTGGAGCGAACTGCCTCAACCAAGGCAGGCTCTAGTAAGGACTCTAAGCATTTCCTCTCCCGAAACACGCAGTTTTAACGGAAGAACTCTGCTTTAGTTGCAGGTGGAACACAAGCAGTTTTTCTCCCAGAGTGTACACAATGGGCCTTAACCCGAATGAATTTCCATACGCAGGTTGTCCCGCATGGAGTGAACTACCTCAACCAAGGCAGGCTCTACTTATGCCTCTAAGCGTTTCCTCTCCCAAAACACGCAGTTTTACCCGAAGAACTCTGCTTTAGTTGCAGGAGGAACACAAGCATCTTTTCTCCCACAGTGTACCCAAAGGGCCTTTGCCCGAAAGAAATTCTATACTCAAGGTGTCTCACGTGGAGTGAAATGCCTAAACCAAGGCAGGCTCTAGTGAGGCCTCTAAGCATTTCCTCCCCGAAAACACGGCAGATTGACCCGAAGAACTCTGCTTTAGTTCCAGGTGTAACACAAGCAGCATTTCTCCATCAGTGCACACAATGGGCACTTCCCCGAATGAACTTGTTCTATATGCAGGTTGTCCCGTGTGGCGCGAACAGCCTCAAACATGGCAGGCTCTACTGTGGTTTCTAAGGCTTTCCTTTCTGAAAACGCGGCACTTTTACCCAAAGAACTCTGCCTTAAATGCAGTTGGAACACAAGCTGCATTTCTCCCACACTGTACACAAAGGGCCTTTCCCCGAATGAACTTCTATATGCAGGATGTCCAGCGTGCAGCGAACTGCCTCAAGCCAGGCAGGCTCTAGTAAGGACTGTAAGCATTTCCTCTCCCAAAACACGCAGTTTTACCCGAAGAACTCTGCTTTAGTTGCCGGTGGAACACAAGCAGCTTTTCTCCCACAGTGTACCCAAAGGGCCTTTGCCCGTAAGAACTTCTATGCTCAAGGTGTCCCGCGTGGAGTGAAATGCCTGAACCAAGGCAGGCTCTAGTGAGGCCTGTAAGCATTTCCTCTCCCAAAACACGGCAGTTTTACCCAAAGAACTCTGCTTTAGTACCAGGTGTATCACAAGCAGCATTTCTCAATCAGTGCACACAATGGGCATTTCCCGAATGATCTTGTGGTATACGCAGGGTGTCCCGCGTGCAGCGAACAGCCTCAACCATGGCAGGCTCTACTGTGGTCCCTAAGGCTTTCCTCTCTGAAAACGCGGCACTTTTACCCAAAGAACTCTGCCTTAAATGCAGGTGGAACACAAGCTGCATTTCTCCCACACTGTACACAAAGGGCCCTTCCCTGAATGAACTTCTATATGCAGGGTGTCCCACGTGCAGTGAACTGCCTCAAGCAAGGCAGGCTCTAGTAAGCACTGTAAGCATTTCCTCTCCCAAAACACGCAGTTTTACCCGAAGAAGTCTGCTTTAGTTGCCGGTGGAACACAAGCAGCTTTTCTCCCACAGTGTACCCAAAGGGCCTTTGCCCGAAAGAAATACTATGCTCAAGGTGACCCGCATGGAGTGAAATGCCTGAACCAAGGCAGGCTCTAGTGAGGCCTCTAAACATTTCCTCTCCCAAAACACGGCAGTTTTACCCAAAGAACTCTGCTTTAGTTCCAGGTGGAACACAAGCAGCATTTCTGCCACTGTGTACTCTTTGGGCTCTTCCACGAATGAACATCTATATGCAGGGTTTCCCACGTGGAGAGAACTGCCTCAACCAAGGCAGGCTGTAGTGAGGACTGTAAGCATTTCCTCTCCCAAAACACGCAGTTTTAACGGAAGAACTCTGCTTTAGTTGCAGTTGGAACACAAGCACCTTTTATCCCAGGGTGTACACAATGCTCCTTTCCCCAAATGAAACTCTATATGCAGGGTGTCCCGCGTGGAGTGAACTACCTCAATCAAGGCAGGCTCTGCTTATGCCTCTAAGAGTTTCCTCTCCCAAAACACGCAGGTTTGCCCGAAGAACTCTGCTTTAGTTGCCGGTGGAACACAAGCAGCTTTTCTCTCACAGTGTACCCAAAGGGCCTTTGCCCGAAAGAACTTCTATGCTCAAGGTGGCCTGCATGCAGTGAAATGCCTAAACCAAGGCAGGCTCTAGAGAGGGCTCTAAGCATTTCCTCTCCCAAAACACGGCAGTTTTACCCAAAGAACTCTGCTTTAGTTCCAGGTGGAACACAAGCAGCATTACTGCCACTGTGTACTCTTTGGGCTCTTCCACGAATGAACTTCTATATGCAGGGTTTCCCTCGTGGAGCGAACTGCCTCAACCAAGGCAGGCTGTACTGAGTACTGTAAGCATTACCTCTCCCAAAATATGCAGTTTTAACGGAAGAACTCTGCTTTAGTTGCAGGTGGAACACAAGCAGCATTTCTCCCACAGTGTACACAATGCCCTTTCCCAGAAGAAGTTCTATACTCAAGGTATCCCGCGTGGAGTTAAATGCCTAAACCAAGCCAGGCTCTAGTGAGGCCTCTAAGCATTTCCCCTCCCGAAACACGGCAGTTTTACCCAAAGAAATCTGCTTTAATTCCTGTTGTAACACAAGCAGCATTTCTCCATCAGTGCACACAATGGGCACTTCCCCGAATGTACTTGTTCTGTATGCAGGGTGTCCCGCGTGGAGCGAACTGCCTCAACCAAGGCAGGCTCTAGTAAGGACTCTAAGCATTTCCTCTCCCGAAACACGCAGTTTTAACGGAAGAACTCTGCTTTAGTTGCAGGTGGAACACAAGCAGTTTTTCTCCCAGAGTGTACACAATGGGCCTTAACCCGAATGAATTTCCATACGCAGGTTGTCCCGCATGGAGTGAACTACCTCAACCAAGGCAGGCTCTACTTATGCCTCTAAGCGTTTCCTCTCCCAAAACACGCAGTTTTACCCGAAGAACTCTGCTTTAGTTGCAGGAGGAACACAAGCATCTTCTCTCCCACAGTGTACCCAAAGGGCCTTTGCCCGAAAGAAATTCTATACTCAAGGTGTCTCACGTGGAGTGAAATGCCTAAACCAAGGCAGGCTCTAGTGAGGCCTCTAAGCATTTCCTCCCCGAAAACACGGCAGATTTACCCGAAGAACTCTGCTTTAGTTCCAGGTGTAACACAAGCAGCATTTCTCCATCAGTGCACACAATGGGCACTTCCCCGAATGAACTTGTTCTATATGCAGGTTGTCCCGTGTGGCGCGAACAGCCTCAAACATGGCAGGCTCTACTGTGGTTTCTAAGGCTTTCCTTTCTGAAAACGCGGCACTTTTACCCAAAGAACTCTGCCTTAAATGCAGTTGGAACACAAGCTGCATTTCTCCCACACTGTACACAAAGGGCCTTTCCCCGAATGAACTTCTATATGCAGGATGTCCAGCGTGCAGCGAACTGCCTCAAGCCAGGCAGGCTCTAGTAAGGACTGTAAGCATTTCCTCTCCCAAAACACGCAGTTTTACCCGAAGAACTCTGCTTTAGTTGCCGGTGGAACACAAGCAGCTTTTCTCCCACAGTGTACCCAAAGGGCCTTTGCCCGTAAGAACTTCTATGCTCAAGGTGTCCCGCGTGGAGTGAAATGCCTGAACCAAGGCAGGCTCTAGTGAGGCCTGTAAGCATTTCCTCTCCCAAAACACGGCAGTTTTACCCAAAGAACTCTGCTTTAGTACCAGGTGTATCACAAGCAGCATTTCTCAATCAGTGCACACAATGGGCATTTCCCGAATGATCTTGTTGTATACGCAGGGTGTCCCGCGTGCAGCGAACAGCCTCAACCATGGCAGGCTCTACTGTGGTCCCTAAGGCTTTCCTCTCTGAAAACGCGGCACTTTTACCCAAAGAACTCTGCCTTAAATGCAGGTGGAACACAAGCTGCATTTCTCCCACACTGTACACAAAGGGCCCTTCCCTGAATGAACTTCTATATGCAGGGTGTCCCACGTGCAGTGAACTGCCTCAAGCAAGGCAGGCTCTAGTAAGCACTGTAAGCATTTCCTCTCCCAAAACACGCAGTTTTACCCGAAGAAGTCTGCTTTAGTTGCCGGTGGAACACAAGCAGCTTTTCTCCCACAGTGTACCCAAAGGGCCTTTGCCCGAAAGAAATACTATGCTCAAGGTGACCCGCATGGAGTGAAATGCCTGAACCAAGGCAGGCTCTAGTGAGGCCTCTAAACATTTCCTCTCCCAAAACACGGCAGTTTTACCCAAAGAACTCTGCTTTAGTTCCAGGTGGAACACAAGCAGCATTTCTGCCACTGTGTACTCTTTGGGCTCTTCCACGAATGAACATCTATATGCAGGGTTTCCCACGTGGAGAGAACTGCCTCAACCAAGGCAGGCTGTAGTGAGGACTGTAAGCATTTCCTCTCCCAAAACACGCAGTTTTAACGGAAGAACTCTGCTTTAGTTGCAGTTGGAACACAAGCACCTTTTATCCCAGGGTGTACACAATGCTCCTTTCCCCAAATGAAACTCTATATGCAGGGTGTCCCGCGTGGAGTGAACTACCTCAATCAAGGCAGGCTCTGCTTATGCCTCTAAGAGTTTCCTCTCCCAAAACACGCAGGTTTGCCCGAAGAACTCTGCTTTAGTTGCCGGTGGAACACAAGCAGCTTTTCTCTCACAGTGTACCCAAAGGGCCTTTGCCCGAAAGAACTTCTATGCTCAAGGTGGCCTGCATGCAGTGAAATGCCTAAACCAAGGCAGGCTCTAGAGAGGGCTCTAAGCATTTCCTCTCCCAAAACACGGCAGTTTTACCCAAAGAACTCTGCTTTAGTTCCAGGTGGAACACAAGCAGCATTACTGCCACTGTGTACTCTTTGGGCTCTTCCACGAATGAACTTCTATATGCAGGGTTTCCCTCGTGGAGCGAACTGCCTCAACCAAGGCAGGCTGTACTGAGTACTGTAAGCATTACCTCTCCCAAAATATGCAGTTTTAACGGAAGAACTCTGCTTTAGTTGCAGGTGGAACACAAGCAGCATTTCTCCCACAGTGTACACAATGCCCTTTCCCAGAAGAAGTTCTATACTCAAGGTATCCCGCGTGGAGTTAAATGCCTAAACCAAGCCAGGCTCTAGTGAGGCCTCTAAGCATTTCCCCTCCCGAAACACGGCAGTTTTACCCAAAGAAATCTGCTTTAATTCCTGTTGTAACACAAGCAGCATTTCTCCATCAGTGCACACAATGGGCACTTCCCCGAATGTACTTGTTCTGTATGCAGGGTGTCCCGCGTGGAGCGAACTGCCTCAACCAAGGCAGGCTCTAGTAAGGACTCTAAGCATTTCCTCTCCCGAAACACGCAGTTTTAACGGAAGAACTCTGCTTTAGTTGCAGGTGGAACACAAGCAGTTTTTCTCCCAGAGTGTACACAATGGGCCTTAACCCGAATGAATTTCCATACGCAGGTTGTCCCGCATGGAGTGAACTACCTCAACCAAGGCAGGCTCTACTTATGCCTCTAAGCGTTTCCTCTCCCAAAACACGCAGTTTTACCCGAAGAACTCTGCTTTAGTTGCAGGAGGAACACAAGCATCTTCTCTCCCACAGTGTACCCAAAGGGCCTTTGCCCGAAAGAAATTCTATACTCAAGGTGTCTCACGTGGAGTGAAATGCCTAAACCAAGGCAGGCTCTAGTGAGGCCTCTAAGCATTTCCTCCCCGAAAACACGGCAGATTTACCCGAAGAACTCTGCTTTAGTTCCAGGTGTAACACAAGCAGCATTTCTCCATCAGTGCACACAATGGGCACTTCCCCGAATGAACTTGTTCTATATGCAGGTTGTCCCGTGTGGCGCGAACAGCCTCAAACATGGCAGGCTCTACTGTGGTTTCTAAGGCTTTCCTTTCTGAAAACGCGGCACTTTTACCCAAAGAACTCTGCCTTAAATGCAGTTGGAACACAAGCTGCATTTCTCCCACACTGTACACAAAGGGCCTTTCCCCGAATGAACTTCTATATGCAGGATGTCCAGCGTGCAGCGAACTGCCTCAAGCCAGGCAGGCTCTAGTAAGGACTGTAAGCATTTCCTCTCCCAAAACACGCAGTTTTACCCGAAGAACTCTGCTTTAGTTGCCGGTGGAACACAAGCAGCTTTTCTCCCACAGTGTACCCAAAGGGCCTTTGCCCGTAAGAACTTCTATGCTCAAGGTGTCCCGCGTGGAGTGAAATGCCTGAACCAAGGCAGGCTCTAGTGAGGCCTGTAAGCATTTCCTCTCCCAAAACACGGCAGTTTTACCCAAAGAACTCTGCTTTAGTACCAGGTGTATCACAAGCAGCATTTCTCAATCAGTGCACACAATGGGCATTTCCCGAATGATCTTGTGGTATACGCAGGGTGTCCCGCGTGCAGCGAACAGCCTCAACCATGGCAGGCTCTACTGTGGTCCCTAAGGCTTTCCTCTCTGAAAACGCGGCACTTTTACCCAAAGAACTCTGCCTTAAATGCAGGTGGAACACAAGCTGCATTTCTCCCACACTGTACACAAAGGGCCCTTCCCTGAATGAACTTCTATATGCAGGGTGTCCCACGTGCAGTGAACTGCCTCAAGCAAGGCAGGCTCTAGTAAGCACTGTAAGCATTTCCTCTCCCAAAACACGCAGTTTTACCCGAAGAAGTCTGCTTTAGTTGCCGGTGGAACACAAGCAGCTTTTCTCCCACAGTGTACCCAAAGGGCCTTTGCCCGAAAGAAATACTATGCTCAAGGTGACCCGCATGGAGTGAAATGCCTGAACCAAGGCAGGCTCTAGTGAGGCCTCTAAACATTTCCTCTCCCAAAACACGGCAGTTTTACCCAAAGAACTCTGCTTTAGTTCCAGGTGGAACACAAGCAGCATTTCTGCCACTGTGTACTCTTTGGGCTCTTCCACGAATGAACATCTATATGCAGGGTTTCCCACGTGGAGAGAACTGCCTCAACCAAGGCAGGCTGTAGTGAGGACTGTAAGCATTTCCTCTCCCAAAACACGCAGTTTTAACGGAAGAACTCTGCTTTAGTTGCAGTTGGAACACAAGCACCTTTTATCCCAGGGTGTACACAATGCTCCTTTCCCCAAATGAAACTCTATATGCAGGGTGTCCCGCGTGGAGTGAACTACCTCAATCAAGGCAGGCTCTGCTTATGCCTCTAAGAGTTTCCTCTCCCAAAACACGCAGGTTTGCCCGAAGAACTCTGCTTTAGTTGCCGGTGGAACACAAGCAGCTTTTCTCTCACAGTGTACCCAAAGGGCCTTTGCCCGAAAGAACTTCTATGCTCAAGGTGGCCTGCATGCAGTGAAATGCCTAAACCAAGGCAGGCTCTAGAGAGGGCTCTAAGCATTTCCTCTCCCAAAACACGGCAGTTTTACCCAAAGAACTCTGCTTTAGTTCCAGGTGGAACACAAGCAGCATTACTGCCACTGTGTACTCTTTGGGCTCTTCCACGAATGAACTTCTATATGCAGGGTTTCCCTCGTGGAGCGAACTGCCTCAACCAAGGCAGGCTGTACTGAGTACTGTAAGCATTACCTCTCCCAAAATATGCAGTTTTAACGGAAGAACTCTGCTTTAGTTGCAGGTGGAACACAAGCAGCATTTCTCCCACAGTGTACACAATGCCCTTTCCCAGAAGAAGTTCTATACTCAAGGTATCCCGCGTGGAGTTAAATGCCTAAACCAAGCCAGGCTCTAGTGAGGCCTCTAAGCATTTCCCCTCCCGAAACACGGCAGTTTTACCCAAAGAAATCTGCTTTAATTCCTGTTGTAACACAAGCAGCATTTCTCCATCAGTGCACACAATGGGCACTTCCCCGAATGTACTTGTTCTGTATGCAGGGTGTCCCGCGTGGAGCGAACTGCCTCAACCAAGGCAGGCTCTAGTAAGGACTCTAAGCATTTCCTCTCCCGAAACACGCAGTTTTAACGGAAGAACTCTGCTTTAGTTGCAGGTGGAACACAAGCAGTTTTTCTCCCAGAGTGTACACAATGGGCCTTAACCCGAATGAATTTCCATACGCAGGTTGTCCCGCATGGAGTGAACTACCTCAACCAAGGCAGGCTCTACTTATGCCTCTAAGCGTTTCCTCTCCCAAAACACGCAGTTTTACCCGAAGAACTCTGCTTTAGTTGCAGGAGGAACACAAGCATCTTTTCTCCCACAGTGTACCCAAAGGGCCTTTGCCCGAAAGAAATTCTATACTCAAGGTGTCTCACGTGGAGTGAAATGCCTAAACCAAGGCAGGCTCTAGTGAGGCCTCTAAGCATTTCCTCCCCGAAAACACGGCAGATTTACCCGAAGAACTCTGCTTTAGTTCCAGGTGTAACACAAGCAGCATTTCTCCATCAGTGCACACAATGGGCACTTCCCCGAATGAACTTGTTCTATACGCAGGGTGTCCCGCGTGGAGCGAACAGCGTCAACCATGGCAGGCCCTACTGCAGTCTTTAAGCATATCCTCCCCGAAAACCTGTCAGTTTTACCCGAAGAACTCTGCTTTAGTTCCAGGTGTACGACAAGCAGCATTTCTCCATCAGTGCACACAATGGGCACTTCCCCGAATGAACTTGTTCTATATGCAGGGTGTCCCGTGTGGCGCGAACAGCCTCAAACATGGCAGGCTCTACTGTGGTTTCTAAAGCTTTCCTCTCTGAAAACGCGGCACTTTTACCCAAAGAACTCTGCCTTAAATGCAGGTGGAACACAAGCTGCATTTCTCCCACACTGTACACAAAGGGCCTTTCCCCGAATGAACTTCTATATGCAGGGTGTCCAGCGTGCAGCGAACTGCCTCAAGCAAGGCAGGCTCTAGTAAGGACTGTAAGCATTTCCTCTCCCAAAACACGCAGTTTTACCCGAAGAACTCTGCTTTAGTTGCCGGTGGAAACCAAGCAGCTTTTCTCCCACAGTGTACCCAAAGGGCCTTTGCCCGTAAGAACTTCTATGCTCAAGGTGTCCCGCGTGGAGTGAAATGCCTGAACCAAGGCAGGCTCTAGTGAGGCCTGTAAGCATTTCCTCTCCCAAAACACGGCAGTTTTACCCAAAGAACTCTGCTTTAGTACCAGGTGTATCACAAGCAGCATTTCTCAATCAGTGCACACAATGGG